>NW_026924622.1:0-24778 GCF_032062105.1 Saccostrea cuccullata | reverse complement strand
GACTAAATCATAACTAAAACTACTATATATTAATGAACAGGGGCCGGTAACATACTGTATTCGATTTAACGTAATCACAATATGTATACAAAAGAGAAAGGGAAACAACGTCAGCCCGAATTTACACATCGATCTCGGAAATATTTCGTATTTCATAGAAAAAACAAGGGCACCGCTAAGCGGAGCATCCCCTCGCGACAGGAACATCACTGGTAATGGCAATATCTCATAAGAGATAAATTCTCTAGAGGAACGTTAAACATATGTTAAAGTTAGATAGTACAACGTTTCTTCTTTAATGTCCCTCTAATGAATATTTTGCTCATATGAAGGCTTGCCCGTGAAGAGCTGCACATTTTTTTCTATAATAAGCACTGACGGCCATTGAGCAGTGAGGGATCTTATTGTACCAGCATCTATTGGGACATTGCCCTTGGTTTACAGGGTCTCATTCGAAGGAACAGTCTCCACGTCGCACGCATAGGCACTTGGGGTATGGAACCCCCCCCCCCCTTTTCCATTTTTTTCTTTTTAAATCTGGGTTCGAGTCACCTTTTTTCTATTTTTCTATTCTAATATGCACTATATGTTATCAAAAATGCAACTCTTTTGTCTCTACAAGCTGTTTTTAAAAATGCCGTTTTCCACTGATACATATAAAGAGAGAAGGCTTGCAACTCTTTTCTAGTCATCTGCCTCACCTCGCTTAAACTTCGCTCGATTATTTATCTAAATCAGAATAAAACATGGGATATGCATACATTAATAATTTCGTTATACATTTCTCTTCCTTTTCATATTTCCAGATAATTTTTATATGCCCCTGATTTGTAAATATTTCGATGAAATCGGGAAAATTTTGTTCACGCAGTACAGTTAAGGTGCGCAATGGAAATATCGACTAAATTTTGTATTTAAAAATGTATTCGTAATCGGGATGGCGATAATTTTTAGTACATTATTTATATCGGATAATTATTATTATGATTAATAACTACATATCGAGGACGATTATATTTTATATTTAGACAAGTCACGTGATGCGACAGTCACGCGATTTTAGCACATTGACTTGAAGTATTGATGTTACATATAGATATCACTAGTGCAAGGGCATAACCAACTTAAATTTCTAAGTTTAGTATATAAATATTTTCAACACGCATTGTAGTTTCTGAAAAGTGCTGCGATCCTGTCTAAATTCTGCAATTTCATTGTTAAAATTATACTTGTATGACCGAATGCTATATTTTTTGCTGGTCAGCGGCATGAAATATTGATATAGTTAAATTGTTTTTAAGATTTCATCAGGATCGCAGCACTTTTCAGATACCTTAATAGTTCTATAGTTGAAATGTAAAAGCTTACTTTAATCCATAGAGTGTATGCCCTTGCACTAGATCGATTTATTAAGACCCCCCACTTTACCCTCCGATGTACTTGCATACAAATATACGGCAGTGTCAATTAAATACGTAATATACAGAAAATATGTAAATAAAATAGTGAAGAAGACATTGAATTCAAGTTATCGGCCCATAGAGTATCTGTAAATCATATTTTATTTGATTAGAAAATACATATTTTGTCGAGAAAATATTACTTGATCTGTCTCTCACTGCATACAAACTACGTCACGTTATAAGAAATGACGTCATATTGACAAATGTAATGCGATCAGTGACTTGTTTATAACGTGTTATGTGGGATTTAACTAAGGACAAAACAACACGCTGTAGTAAGTTTTTATGTAGTTTGATGATTTCTTACTGGTTAAATTAGCAAATAAACTCATTTTGTGGTATTTTAAAGAAATGTTGTATGACGTATATTGTGTATGATGTCATAGTCAAGTTTTCCCGTACAAATTAGGCTCCGCCTCCTTTTTGTAACCTTAACTGTGCTGCGCATCAACCGGGACGGAAGTACCAAAGAACGATAACTCTATTTTACAAATGTTCTGCATTACAAAAAATCCAGGATTTGTAATAACAAAATTATGACAATTGGTTAATTATACCGTGTGTTAAAAGTGAATCTGTATCTATCAGAATCTACTAGTCACAGCTTTCTAGTTATATATCGAACTTACCGTTACATATTACATGAAGAGAAAATTCGGGATTTAATCCCTCTCGAATTTAATGTTCCGAATAACATTACACATTAATGATGACGCCCAAAAATAACGGGTACTTCCGTCCCGGTTGATGCACATGAAAAAAAAATACCCTAGATGCGGGTGATTTCATCGAAATATTTACAAATCAGGGGAATATAAAAAATTATCTGGAAATATGAAAAGGAAGAGGAATGTATAACAAAATTATTAATGGATGCATATCCCATGTTTTATTCTGATTTAGATAAATAATCGAGCGAAGTTTAAGCGAGGTGAGGCGGATTACTAGAAAAGAGTTGCAAGCCTTCTCTCTTTATATGTATCAGTGGAAAACGGCATTTTTAAAAACAGCTTGTAGAGACAAAAGAGTTGCATTTTTGATAACATATAGTGCATATTAGAATAGAAAAATAGGAAAAAGGTGACTCGAACCCAGATTTAAAAAGAAAAAAAAATGGGAAGGGGGGGGGGGGGTGGGGTCCATACCCCAAGTGCCTATGGTCGCACGGTGGAATTCAAACCCGCAACATTAGGATCAACTCCCTTACTTTTGGCAAAATTATTAGTGGAGTGTTGTTGTTGATCCATTTTTTTTTAAAATGCAAAGTGCAAAGCGTCTGGGGGGGGGGGGCATAACATTGATACCTAACTTTGGGTAGTAAAGTTTAATGTAATGTATTAGATTGTTTTTCAGCTCTATTTATTTCTTTAACAAAATTATAAGAGGTGGGGGTGTCTATTTTTAACAAAAATCAAATTGCATGACATTTAATTTGGAGTGGGGGCATAATATGCATACGTAATTGGGCAGTAGAAACATATCACGTATGCTACATGTACAAGTTTCAGTAATTTTGATTATTTACCTACCTAGTTAGTATATTTCACAGTTCCATGCAATATGCATTTTTTCGTAATGAAAAATAACAATGTACATCGAGAGTTTATTTGAACTTGTGGCATAGGCGTCGGAACTGACCGGGGGGGGGGGGGGGGTTAGCAACCCACTTTTTTGCAAATATAGACAATTTTTATGCATTGAAAATTGGGGTTTACCTTTTTTGTTGATTTAGCCCCCCCCCCTCCCACACACACACACTTTCAATTAAACGTGCACCCCAAATTCCCAGACATCTGTTGGAATTTGCTAATGAAACCGCGACGTTCATCAAATTCTTTTAATCTGGTTTGCACGGACTCGACACGGCTTTTAAACTGGTTCCCTAGCGGAAATGATTATTGTCAACTCGTACATGAAATGTCAGTGTTTCGAGACAGTTAAAATGCGATATCTGAATAAATATTTCATCACTGAACTTGAAAATTAATAGGCTTCTTCCTTTTATACTGCCACACAAGTATGTAAAGGCTGAGAGTGGTTAATGCAAAGGTTCTCTGTCAATCTTGCCCACAAATGATTTTTAACAACACGTACATAAAATGTCAAGGTTTCGAGGCAGTAAAAACGCGATATCTGAAGAAATATTTCATCAATGGACTTGAAAATTAATAGGCTTCGTCCTTTTATACTGCCACACAAGAATGTAAACCCTGAGAAAGGTTAATGCAAAGGTTCTCTGTCAATCTTGCCCACAAGGTAACGAACACACTAACACACACACATACATACGCACATTCGCGATGCTATATCCCCTCCGCAACTAGTTGCGCGAGGGGATAATAATGTAGCCAATTAAATTAAAACTAGGAATCATACAACAATAAATATTCCTTAATAAAACAGAAACCTCATTGATTATAGAATTAAGTTTGGTAATATTAACTTGATATCCCGTTGTGTGAGTTGATGTACTTTATAACGTTCACGAAAACGAGGTAAAATTTGCACATTTTGTCCAGTTTTGAAGGGTTTCCGGGGGAGGAAAACACAAATTAGAGATCCTGCGTTCACGAAAATCATCTTCTTTTGTTACATATAATTGCACCCTGGGGTAGGATGGGGTTTCAATGTAGATCAAAGTTTTATATAGGACAATTCTTTTTAGGCGGAAGCCGCCTATTACTTTTGCATGATTTGTTGACCTTTCGACCTCTCAAGATTTTTGCCCCGCTTCATGGTACTCCAAAGGGATGTATCTTAAACTAAGAGCATACAACCCTCTTAATCATATTTGACCCCTTCCCAATCTTTATCGTTATTATCAAATCAAAAAGCGTGTTCTATGGCGAATTTATTTAAACAATTTATTTTGATTAATGTAAAAAAAAGTCCAATAAAAATAATAGCCTAATAATAGAACGAATAGTTACTTTGTTACTGCTGATACGTTTCACGTTTGAGAGAAGAACGAACGACAACTCTGTATGTCTAAAACATAAACAAATCGGGTTGAACATTTGATTAGCACGGGGTACTGAAGCGATCTTTAGAAATACTACGAGGGACAAAATAGTTCAAGTAGGTAATAATGTTTAAGAACTAATGACAGGTACATAGCTACTGAGGAACTTATCTTTTCAATAATCTTGTATGAAATAGAAGAAAAGAGGTATGTAACTCCTTTTATCAATTGTGTACTACATTCGCGTTATAATCTAACATATAAAGACGATTCAGCGTGAAATTATTGTCAACAAACCCACATGGAGCACAAATGATTTACAATGATTGACTGGAAGTGACAGACCTCTTCAAAATAAACTAGTGCTAATTGTAACGGGGACCGTTACAGATGTTCCCCAAACGCTCCCCAAATCCCTTTTGGTGCCTTATTCCCTGTAAGCTTCATTAAATAACACGAACTCTATGCCTTTTAGACTATAACAATGTTTTCCCAGAAGTATATTAAGTATATTCAAATTTATGCATTGCACGCATGCGCATTTGAATGCATGTGCGTAATGACCATATCATCTTGTCTACACTATCTATATAATTTAATACACTAAATATTAAAGTATTTAATCCAAAATTATTAAAAAAATACTCTCATTTAAGTGTATTTTTGATTTTACTCAATTCACGTGCACGCACGTGCAAACATGAGCATTGTGACCATACCTTCTTGTAGAAGTCCATTACATCTATCTTCGTTCTAAATCCCACCCCGTTTGGTTAAAAATCAAGGGAGTTATAGCTGTTTGAAGTTTCAGCCAATCAGATTGCAGCGCACGTACACGCACGTGTATACATGTGCATGGTGACCATACCTTCTTGTAGAAGTATATTATATCTATCTATGTTCCAAATCCCATCCTGTTTGGTTGAAAACCAAGGGAGATAGAGCTATTCAAAGTTTAAGCCAATCAGATTGCAGCGCACGTGCATGCACGTGTTTTCATGATAACTGCTGTATATCAAGTTGTAGGATATCCTAATGCATGGCTATGTTCAAAATTTCAAAGGATTTCGTCAAAAAACAAGAAAGATATTGAGACTTTTGTTTCAGCCAATCAGAACAAAGCGCACGTGCATGCGCGTGAGATCTTGCTATTTTGACCATGACATATTGTTTATGCTACTAATATATCATCACATTATGAGTTTCAAAGCATTTCATCCAAAAATAGAAAAGCTACGGCTATATCTATTATATTGGTCATTTCACGTGTTGCACGTGCACGCTCTTGCAAGCACGTGCGCGCAAAATGACCTTCGTTCCGCAAATCTACATAACATGCCTACTGACCCTAAAAAGGTTTTACCTAAGTCGGATGTATAGTTTACAAGATCACTCCCGGACAAAAAAGTACCCAGGAAGATGAAGAAAAATAACTAGAGCAAAGCTCGTTGCAAAGCAAAGAGTAGGTCTTCCGTCCTGTTTGACCGGAAGTAGTTTTCATTTTTATCGAAAATGAATAATAACGCCCAAAAATTGGTTGAATCCTCCAAAGCTATGTAAATTAATGCAAAAATAAGCCATTTTTTGCTACTTCCGGTTTGACCGGAAGTGACGACGACGGACGGAAAATTAATTTTTATGTTCCCAGTGACATAAGATACCCAACAACTTGTCAAGAATGGCCAAAATACGCGTTTTTCGACTACTTCCGGTTTGACCGGATGTGACGACGACGGACGTTTTTTTATGGCTCCATCAGATTGAGCTTGACATTTTGAACAACTTTGCTTCTTTGACATATTACAAATTCTCAATACTTTTTGAGATATAATGGAAAAACGTTCGGCCCCTCTAGGCCCTTAATTTTAGGGGCCAGCCCTTTTTTCGAGATATCATTTCAAAGATCTTGGAATTCTACACTTATTTTGTTCTATATGTTTTAACAAAATATTTCCAGGTTAAAAGATATCGTAGAAAAGGTCTTAAAAATTTTGAAATTCTCGATATGACAATTTTCGGGCCCTAGCGAGCGCCAACGTGCAGCACTTCCGATAAAAATGAAATACATTTTGCACATCTATAGACTTAGGACTATCATACCTGAAATTTTCACGTTTCTATCTATAGCCATTTTTTAGAACGTTCGCGGACAACCTGACCCATAAAAAATCATAAAATCGCCAATATTTCCGAACCGGAAGTGACGTCATCAAATCGGAAAAAAATGAATCAAGTTCAAGTATTGTTACATGAGTCCTGAAAGTTTCATTAAAATCCATCGAGCCGTTTTTGAGAAATCGCGTGCACAAAATCGGTAAGAAAAAAAAGAATAATAATAATAAGAAAAAAAGTGAAAAAGAAACCAAAGAATAACAAGAAGGTCTTCCGCTGAAGACGGAAGACCTTAATAATAATAAGAAACAGAGTAAAAACAATATGTTCCCCAACTTCGTTTGGGGAACATAATAAGGTAACTCACGCTGTGTGATTAGCCTATCTTTTATTGTCACCCTTATCTTTGATTGTTTTAACCTGAAGATGTCGCCTCCCTATGCAGGCATGCTTTAGACATGTTAGATATCGTAATATGATCATATTACGATATCTAACATGTTATGGTCGGGTCTTATCGAACGAACTGGTACTCTAATTACCATGTTTATATGCCTGGGAGAAATTATTTGAGGAATTATCATGCCGAGTTTGTGTATACATTTATATATCCTTTCTCATTTAGTGTTAATACATGTATGTTGAAGGATGGGCCAAAACTGTAAAATCTGGACAGAAATTAAAACGCAAGCATAAGAACTACATTGTGTTTTGTATAGATGTGTCCCTGCTACGGAGGCAGCTAACAGAAAGGGGATATAATTAAGATTGCATTGTGGATTTGCCCTGTGCCACCTCTAAATATCAGAAGAAAACTCAACTCAGCACAACCAGAAACACTTTTCTGAAGGTGAGTACATCAATTTATTATATTTCTAGATAAGTGGAAAAAATTTTCATAACTTATGATACATATTTTTTATAGCATAACAAATCATCTTGTTATGATGGCAAAACTGAACCGAATACTTTTTTTGAAAGTATATTTTGACTTTTCTAATTTTTGTTGACTAATTTTCTTTTCATTTTTTTTTTTTTGAATACATGCAAATACATGATTACTTATAATAGCAGGCTTTTGAAAGCGAAAACAAATACAAAAAAATATTAGAGAAGTCAAATCAGTCAATATTTATCATGTTTAATAATCGCTTACTCGATATCTGACTTTTTCATTACATGTACAGATAATTATGAATTCCATTGGAAATAATTTTTGGTACTAAAATTAGTTATCAAATAAAACACAAATGCACAATACACCCAAAATTACAAAAGGTTGTTTTAATTGGATCTATTTGAAAAACTGCTGTGTACACATGTACATGTAGGTTATATAACTAGCGAAAGAGAGGGGACAGATGTTGTTGGTCAGGATCGCTAGTCTTATATTATTTCATTAGTTGGTTGTTTCCAGTATATTTATACTAAACTTACTACACAAGTTCACTTTCCGCAGTTCTGAATCTTTTGTTATTTCTATATACCCACTTCACTCTTGAAGTGGGTATAGTGGTATTAATTTCTTTGCATGTCAGATTTCACTGAATGAATGAATGTAGATCAAGGCGATAACGGGTGTTTTACAGCTAGGTGTAGATGAAGACATGGTAATTACCATTTACATGTTTTAGTTATAATTGATAAGTTTCTGATAAAAATGTGTACCTTGTAAAAAGAAATAATATACATCCGAGTAAACGAGTAACTTTTTTTAGTATTCGATACTTGGATCTTAGATCGAGTACCCGGTAAAGTTGACTTCCCTAGAAAATATATTAAAGTAACCGGTATATCATAAAAGGTTATTTGAAGTCCTTGATTTCATTTATTGAAAGTCAGATACATAATGTGAAATAATTTTTGTTAAATAAACATTGTGAGATATTCTTAAATCTTTTTTTTCAATTATACACTTTGTAGAAAATTCTGCCAAGAGACAGTTGTGAAGGGAATCATGTAGATAATCTCCAGAAAAGAAATCACCACTGATATTGGGATTTATGTACCAATATTTTAATACAATCATCAAAGACAAATTTACCACAGGAATAAAAATAAAACTGTCTGGCATTCAAGAGCCTGCCATGGTAGAAGCTCTCCTGAAAAAATATTCCATTTATTGTGGACATCATGACACAGTGTTCACCTGTCATCAGCATTAGAGACTTGTGTGATTTGTTCTACCTGGGCCATACATGTATTGAATGAAACAATTCATAGAACCACAAGCACATTGTAAATCTTTGTAAGGTCTTCTATGTATGTTGTATTCCTAATATAATTTGCAGTTTTATAACAAGACTTTGTTTCATTGGTACTAAAACTTAATACATGTACACATACAAAACCCAAAAGCAGTTGTGATATTTATTGTTTTTATTACTCATTAGTTCTCATTTTTGTGTGAAATTTTATAATTTTCCATTTCTTGTTCCCCAAAACCATATCTTACAAATTTTATGTATTTCAACTTGCATTTCAATTTTATTTAACTTGTTAACTTGACAAAAACAAAAGGTACTGTGAGCAATGAACTGACTAAATGATACTCCCGCCTCCCATATGATTATAATGGAAAAGTCCATGTTTTGCTGTGGCCGGGAAACCCAAAATATGTGTCGGATCAAAAAGTAAAAGAGGAGGTGCACAATGGCGGCAATATGTAATAAAGATTCTGTGAAGGTTTCATTAAATTTCACTCAGTGGTATAAGACGAATTGCGGATAAGATATGAGTACCCCAAAGCGTAACAGACGGACGAACGGACAGCTAGACGTACGTACGGACGGACATACCGATTACAGTATACCCTCCCACTTTTCAAGCGGGGGTATAATAAATGTTAAATTGTTCATATTGCTATTGACGTGACTTATTCTCATGTATCCGCATCAAAACCGAGACATATTGTTTATTCTTGTTCCTTGGTTTCAATACTACAATCCATCAAAATTTTTATCACCCCCCCCCCCTTTAAAAAAGATTATGCTTCAAATATGTGTCATTAAAGTTTTGCACATGAGAACCTGCAAACATGCTTCCGCCTATCAGTAATCTCAGTACTTTGATTTTATTTATTATTTATTTGACTTTATTTACATCTACAAGTATTCAGTCATTTATTTCATCTATTTATTTGTTAAAATATATTTTTTGATTACTGTGTTATTTTCACATATCATTTAATTTTTATGTTTTATAGCGATGTTAACGAGGTTGGAGTCCAGTTATTTAACGTCTCCGAAATTCAAAAGTCTACTCTATCTCCCGATAAAAAGTTCAAGGAAGGGGTATTTGTAAACGGAGTACAGAGAAAATCGGAATTTTTGGAAATAAGCAATCAATGGCATCTTAAGCTAATAAATTACTTGATTCGAAAGTGCATTTTTAAAAAAAATTATACATGTAATTCCTTAAAGCTGATGACTACATTCAATTCAATAACGTCTAGGTAAATGTTAAATGTAAAGTAATGAGTGACAGAAAAATATCACCACAGAGGCAGGAAATTCCATACTATTTGCCAATGCAAGTGTTGACGATGCAACAGAAACATCCAGACTGTAGGAAAACTACATAACTTCCGTTGAACAGAGTCAATCCTACTGATTAGTTAAACAAGTTAAGAATTCTTAACAAGTTCTTAAGTTAAGAACAAGTTAAGAATATTCTTCTTCTGTTTTATTTATGAGATATAGTATGATAGCGGTGACTCTCAATCACGTTCTTTACAGTCCAGATAAAGTTTTCTTCGATAATCATCTTCCCGTCCTAAAGGTATACAAAGCCTCTTTATAGAGGTCTAAAATTTCATTTAACTATTTGTGGACGAATGTCTCGAATACTCTACTATACTACATGTTTCATTATGCATATTTTGGATCTATGTTGGCGATATCTCGAGCATCACAAGCAATTAAACAAAAGTGTGGTGCGCCGTCAATTCAGGAGACGTCATTTTCACAGTCGTTTTCACGGGAATTGCATCGGAAAAAATAACTTTATTTCTGTTAGTAGTTAATATATCATGTCAGAAATCTAAATACATGATAAAAGAACAATCTAAAGAAACATTTGAGAAAATTGTTGAAAATTATCGCGAACTATCGGAAAATAATGAGGTAAATTTTGGATTCCACATGCTTTTGCTTCAATTTTTTTGTCTTGCTCCGTACCTTTTTCTTCAGCGATATCAACATACCGATAATTTTCGTAGAATTTTTTAAATACAAAAATTTCGCCCAAAATTTATTGGAATCTTTAAGATACATATTTCTGTGAAGTTTCATAACTATATAACGTCTGTAAGAGTAAATAATAACACAGTCCGCGTAATTTTTGAACGGCCCTCGGTATATGATACATGAACGCGTGTCGAATGCAAAATGAAGGGGGGGGGGCTAAACCAACAATAAAAAAGGTTGGGAGCTACTCTGCTAGCCCCAACCAGCAGAAGTGGAGATGAAGGACAGATGATGAATTTCAGAGTCACTGATACCGAGACTATGGTTGCCGAAAAAAATCATACTTAGAACGGATCATGGTAAGTTGACGTGGCTTTATAAAGAATGGAGGCGTACAAGGGGAGGACAATCCCCCGCTCTGAAAAAAGAATTTTCTCAATTCTAAAAGTAGTATTTTTTCAAAATTTTATAATTTTTTCACATCAGATTCTGTATTTCATTGTTTAAATAATTTATTAATAATTTATTTTTCACTTTTTTCACATTTGATAACAAAAAAAAGGAAAAAGCTTCACGTATGATTCGAACTCTCTCCTTATCGCAGGTTTGGTTCAAGACCAACCGCTTTAACCACTACGCTACGAAGTACACGCATTATGAATGTCTGTCAGTGTGATTTAAATGAACGGGTTTGTTGAAGCGTAAAATTTTTCAGAAAAGTTCGATTTTCATATAGAATGGATTTAGATTCCATTTTTTGGACAAATGAAATAGATTTTGCATTTACATTTTCATCATTTAAGCGTTCACGAAGAATAGAGACTTGACCCATTCATGTTCAAAATTCGTTTTTTATAGCTCTATTAAACCCATTTTTAACTAAATATGATAAACTGTCAACTTTGAAATAAAGATTATCAAATGATAAGTCGTTCAGTAAAATAAAATGATAGAATGTTTTGAAAATGACATTACTGAGAACATGATTTTAGAAAAATATAACATTTCTGTGAATTTTGAAAATTGAGAAATATTTTGTCTCACAGCGGGGGATTGAACACGCCTTATACGCCCTCTTTCTTTCAGGAAACATCGTCACTTATTTTCGGTCCTTTGTAAGATGAAAGAATGTTTCGAGACCACGAACCAGTATTAGAACAGGTATTAGACAGTAATTTAATTGTACTATAGTTATTCTGAGATAACCATCAGAACATTTATTGTACCCACCGCTTGAAAAGTAGGAGGGTATATAGTTATCGTTATGTACGTCCGTCTGTTACGCTTTGGGGTACCCATTTCTTAACCGCAACTCCTCTTAAACTACTGAGTGAAATTGGATGAAACTTTCACAGAATCTTAATCACATATTGCCATTTTGCACCTCCTATTTTACTTTTTTTTTATTCGATGCGTATTTTAGGTTTCCCAAAGCAAAACATGGGGATTGCCTTTGTATTCTTACCTATAACGGCGTGCATATGGCGGCTTCTGAATAACATTTGATAAGACAAGTTAAAACATTTTTGTGACGTCATATTTTGTTAAACCTGGTTCAATAAATTTGTAATTGTCCTGCACCCCGTCCAATAAGTTACCTGTAGGTGTTCAATAAGATTCAACTTATTGGACAGGTACAGGTAACGTTAAAATGAGAACAAAGGGTGAGGCAAATAAGTAAATAGCACTTGAAAGGCAATGACAAATCAAACAATTTAATATGAACAATGTAGGAAATTAGTAGCGTTAAATGTTAATATTTCACAAAAAATCCTATTGAAAATGGCACAAATAATCCAGTGAACAGAATGTCTCGGATTCATTATTGTAGACGCATCCGTGGCTTCGATCATAAATTTCCTAAATTCATCGTTCATTGTTATATAATATATTCATTTCACAATGCTTGATTCACGGAAAATAACATAGAATCCAATGGACACAAAAGATGAATGAGAAGAATGCGTTTTCTTACACACAACCTTGGGTTTTTTGTTTATTGAAATATCCATTTTTCTGCAAATAGCACAAAATTTAGCTCACGAAATTCCAAAGGAATCTGTAATTTCGTTCGCAGATTAATGACCATTTGTCCACTTAGTCCTGTGTCGTTTGAGCGAGGATCTATCGTTGTTTTAAGGAGTGGCTGGGGTAAATTCCTCCCGAGTTTGAAACCTGCGTACAAAAGAGAAACTTGCATTTTAAAAAAATCATCAGAAATAATCTCCCAATTTCATTGAAAATGCTTAAACAGTTGTAGGAGTAAACTATTGCGTTACAAAAAAATACCTGTTAACGGGAAACTCCGAAACATAAGAATATATATCCTGATTTCATAGTAAAAACTGAGGCATCTTGGTGTAATCCATAAATGGCATCGTCAAAACACCCGATTCTGAAGGTATTTTTTTCAAAATCCAAATGTACGTCGTCATTCGTGGTCGTTGCGTTGTAAAATGAATAAATTGTAAAAAATTTAGTAGAACTGACTTTTACGCATGCGTAGTATAGATAAAAAAAATGTCGCAATGGGGATAATTAAGACTAATCAAAGTTAATGTTCATAATTATCGATATAAAACACCTCTCGAAGATTCCTACTATTAATAGAGACAGAAGAAAAACCAAAACTGGTTTTCTTTGGCCTAACTTGATGAACAGTGACAGGTAGTCATCCAAGCAGAACGAGACCTTATCTGTGGCTGTAAGCTAACAATGGAAGTGTTCGATAGTGGGGATATGTTTTAAGTAAGTTGTAAGCCTCAAACTGACCATTATGTCAGATATTAGACTCTCCTCGGCGCTAACGGGCCTCGGGTCGTCTAATATCTGACACAAAGGACAGTTTTCGGCCTATAACCATTACTTATTCCTCTACACATTATCGTAAACCAATATATAGTAATACATGGACATTGTAGTATCTGGGCGACTGTCCCGCAATACGACCTACTGACAAGGTGACGTCAGATGGCGGGCCAGTCGCACGGGCCTCTTTTCTACAGATGATGGCCGAAAAGAAAGACGTGTTACACGACAGTTGGTGAGTCTTAGCCTGGGCCAGAGACCCACCCCGACCTACAGCGTGTATTTGAAATTATATGTAGATATGTAAATAAATAGATACTACACCTGTGGTTTTTAACATTATGGGAGCCGGGGGTATCATTTAGAGAGCTCATTGTTCACACTACCATCAATTGTATTTTCTTTGCTACATTGCCAAGAAATTCTCTTCTTTAAATCAGCTCATACATGCAATGTCTCAATCGGCATCTTCTTCATATTATATAGAGCCCCCCCCCCCTCCCTCTCCAGTAAAGGTCATATATGTTCCGTTGCGCCTACACTCCAATAGGTCACACCCCCTTATTTCTTAACCTTTGTGTCTATAAAGTACGCCTCACAGAACAATAACTTTATCACTCTCCAGCCTTGATAAAAAATTAAGGAATTCAGCAAAATAAATCACTTGATCACGGATCTTCCTTTCTGTGTTTAAAAAATGATACGGCGCTAGCTCACCTATATTTTTAAAAGATAAACTTGTCATACAAAACTTCGATCTATATTTTGGTGTTTGTGCCCCTAAAGAGTAAGTACATTGTGTATATTTGTTATTGTCTTGTGATTGATTTGATACATAATGCTTTCACGCTGTTAGCGATGCTCATGCATGTTTTCATGTGCGTTTGTTATTTTGTTCCGAGTATGGCGTGCCTTAAATGTCATTATTTGATAATCTGATATTAAGCGATAGTATGATTATCTTCTTGTGAGATTACATTGTGTTTACAATGTTGTCCTCGGATGTATTTTTCAGTTTCCACCCTCGGTGAGAGAGGTTTGTGGGTTAGACCAGTAGTTTTTTCCGTAAAATTTTGTTGGGTCGTGAACACTTACAGTGGAAATCTTAGGCACAGCTTTCTTCACTCTCTCTCTCTTCAATATGGATCATGGATTTACTACAGAAACAAATCCTGAGATGTCCCACGACTAACGGACTTGCGGAAAGACAGAGAGCTATCTGAATTTAGATCGGATCCATATACTCAAACCGTTACATCATATTCAAAGAGGCTATCGCAGTGCCAAAATGAAATTGACAACATTTGTGAGTTCATCGAGAAAAATCCGGTGCATCTTAGGGATGTGAGCAGCATCATAAAATAACTGGACAAAAACAGCAGCGAGTTCGAGAAGTTGAATACCAAATTTTGAACTTACCTTAGTACCCTGAGAACATCAAACAGTATTCAAGAGAATTCTATGTGGAAAGCAGTTCTGGACTGTACAAAGACCAAAGTGTGTGGTGTTATCAAGGGTTTAAAGGTTGCGAACAAGCCTTCATCATCATGTCCGGGCGTCTCGGTCAGCGTTTAAAGTTATCGTCCTTTCTCTCTCAGGAGGCACAAATCAGCTAGGGGAAGCTGTACTGAAACACTCTGAACCCCTCTCTTCAGCTAATGCTCGCCTCAAGTTTGCGGCAGAAAAAGCCCCTCTCCTCAAACAGGAAGCAGAACTTATTGCTAACAAGATCATTCTATGTACGAAAAGTGAAGTTGAAGAAGCGAAATGCAACCTCGAGGCATTGTACGACATGTCAGATCTGGGAGAGAGCTAAGCACAAGAAAAGTCTTAAGAATCGTAAAGTGAAATGTTCCATACATTAGAAAACAAAATCAAAACACTAAGAGACGAGAGGACCCACCTAGATTCAACTTGAAAAAATTAACCCGACACTCAGAGAAGAGCAGCTAGAAACACTACTGGCAACAGAAAAAAGTATTCTCCAGGCAACGAGAGAACAACTTGCAGTATCTATCTCAAATGAATGTGAAGAGCAGGAAGTGTTTTCAAGACAAATGAAAGAAAAAAATAAAAGAAATTTCAAGGCTAAATAACAGTGTTTAGGAATTGACCATGAATTCTGAGAAAATCTGTGCGAGCTACATGTAAGAAGACTCGAACGTTTCACATTGGTGAAAGAGAGACGATATGTGATTGCCGTGGGGGAAAAGTATCGTGGATCGACCGGTTAATTTCACTGAAACTAGGATCTGTCACATACCGTGTGAATGTCAGAGGTATGCAGTGGAAACGACATATCGACCAGATTCGTGAATTGAATGTTCAGTGCGTTGAAAAACTCCGAACCAGTGAAACGGAATTCGTTTACCAGTATTTGCCTGTTAGTGTATCATTTGACAGTCGAGTTGAACCGTCAGAAAAACCGTCAACCGTCGAGTCGACTTGTGTTCCGACTTCTAGGGATTCTGTGTCAAAGTCTACATCTTCTGTTGTCGCTGAGGATACCAATCACATTATACCGCGATAACCACGACAAGAACATCGAAGGCCGCAGAGACTGATCAAACAGTGTTTAATATGTAATATTGTACATGTATCTGAGTTGATTTTGAGGTTGAAAGATTTTGCAATTCATTTTTTAGCTCATCTGAGCTGAAAGCTGAAGGAAACTTTTCTAATCACCCTTGACCGTCGTCCATCCGACTGTTAACGTTGCACATTTTCAACTTCTTCTAAAGAAACACTGGGCCAATAACCAAACTTGGTACAAAGCATCCTTGGGTGAAGTATAATTTTAATTATGTAAAAGCATCCTGGGGTAGTGCAGGGTTTGGGTCTTTTTGGACCTAGCATTTGGTAAGACGGGTTCTGGACTTCGTACATCTGTTAGGTATGCACTATTTCTTTTTTTATTGAGGTACATAAGTACATGTATTTAGGAAGGTCGTTGGTACATCAGTTTTCGTTGTAAATATATAAATGTAAATATTAATTTTTGTGCTTTTCATAAAATACAATCGTTGCTATAATAAAATTTCATAATTTGCATACTCTTGTTATTAAAATTCTTGGGTTAGTAAGTTACTTTCGTGACTATTTCAGATACAAAAGGTTTATTGATTAGTAAGAAGCTGGTATAAATTATATTTTAGAGGTATTTTTATACTGTCATTTTCGTTTCACTGGTATCTTGGTATTTCCTTAATTGCATTGAAACCATGTAGCGAATTCCGGTTACATTGGTGGCGTGAGTGGTACCTAGGTTTATGGGTAAAACCGAATCCTGTCACATCAGTATGTCCGGACAAACCGAACATAAAATTGTGTGTTAAGAAGGTAATCAATGACATTGCCTCGCCCATGTATTCATTAGTGGGACCACGGGTTAGAATAGGTCCTCATTAACCCCTTGCTTGTCGTAAAAGGCGACTAAATGGGGCGATCCTTTGGATGAGGCCGTATAAACCGAGGCCCCGAGTCATAGTAGGTGTGGTACGATAAAAATCCCTCCCTGCTCATAGGCCGTAAGTGATGAGCATAGGCCTAAATTTGCAACCCTTCACCAGCAATGGTGACGTCTCCATATCAGTGAAATATTCTGGAGAGGAACGTTAAACAGTATACAATCTATCAATCAATCAGTATCAATCTGTAATTTAAGTACTTAAAGTTTGACAAAAGTTCTTATACATTGTAAATATTACAGATGCTGTTAATGTGTAAACATTTTACAGATGCTGCTTATGTGCATCTTTACAAGTACTCAAAACTAGACAAGAAAAATCAGAATGAAGTATTTCATTCTGAAACAACAGTTCTTAAGAAGAAATATTTACAATAGAAGAACAAAGTGATGAAGATAGCGAAATGAGCGTTATTGTTGCTACAACAGCATTAGGAATTGGCATAAATAATGGTTCTTCACATTCTGTTATTTTGTATGGCCCATCTACAAGCATTGTAGATTTATTAAAGAATTTGGTTGAGTAGGTAGGGATTGCTAACCATCAGGTACTACATGTACTCTTTTATAAAATTATTAGCAAACTAGTGCTAATTGTAACGGGGACCGTTACAGATGTTCCCCAAACGCTCCCCATGTCCCTTTTCGTGCCTTATTCCTCTTAGACCTTTTATAAATATGCTAAGTATCCAAGGATTTCATTTAAGAATATTAAAGTTACAATGATATCAACTATATATCGTTTAACGTTTTGCATGCGCACACACGTATATGTACATAGATATGCAAGATGATTATGGCATGTTGGTTAAGCGATTAACATATCTTTCTATCCCGCGAATCAAAGAGAAAAATACATATATAAAGTTACCATTTTTCAAGCATATAGCATTTTTTAATATATCGATTCACATTTTATTTCTCTACTTATTTTAACCTCGGGCTCAAAGTTGGTTTCATTCCGACGACAAGGAAGGGTTAAAGTCGACTAAGGGTATCACGCCGATAGCTAACCAATCAAAATGAACTTATTCGATAGTAGTTCCATACATGGAAAAGGGATTTTCCTTTCCTTTTTGACCGGAACTATTCATTTTTTCCAATGCATAGGGGGCTACTTTCTGGGGTTTACAAGAGTTGTTTAAAAAGACATTCGTGTCAGCTAATGTGACCAATATTGTTCAACACCTTCTTATTAATATTTTTTTCATGAATGCAAATATCTGATTATTTTACGAAGGAGCGTACCTGTATATTGATTTTTAATATACCGAAAATCGCTATTTCTGGGGATTGCGTAATTCTAAAAAAAAATTCAAATAAATTTCAAAGGTAAAATAAACAAAGGATGCTTGGTATTAAAATATTATTTCAAATCAGTAGAATTGAATGCTATTAACGACATCTGAATAAATAGGCTATGAAAGGCTTATATACCAACTTTGTTCATCTGCACTTTAATTTTAAACACGACAGGATTTGTAATTTTTTCCGTATAAATTAATAATTTCTATATACTTTGGAAACTCAAATCAAATATTTTAATACACTTTCCTCGAGCTCTTTTCTGCAGTTTTCCTGAAATTTTATGTGGGTCCGAAGTGTTATTTGAGTTTAACAGCGATTCTCTACGTTGCCATTAATTTGATTTGTTTGGTTGTTGCGGGGGGAGGGGGTATTTTTATTGTTAACCTATTTACCGTTGGAGTTGAATCTTGTATATTACTCCAAGAACTTAAGATTGATTGTGACATTTGGATGAAAGGTCAAGGTCATTAAATTCACCACCTCTTTAACTTCTATCCTGCCAACAGAAATAAACTCTGAAAGGTGTTTCTAGATACATGTACATGTACTTCATATTTCTTTTTACCCTTAGGTCAAGGACAAAGGTTAAGGTCGATTTCAAGTTCATAGGTCAAGGTGATTTTGGTATTTAGCTTATATCAAAATTTTATTCAGGTTACCGATGACCTTGACCTAAGTTTCAAGGTCAAGGGTCAAAACATCTGCATACTTCAGTATGTTACATGTCTTGACATTTAGAAGTTCTTAATTCTGCATGAACATCACAAACTCAAGTATACTGTCGTTTAATGCATTGTGTGCGGGTGCATGTGCATGCACGCCCTTGCATTTACTTTTGATAGTAGTATAATGTAGGCATTCATTATATCTATTCATATTCGAAATTTCACCCTGTATTATTGAGAACCAAGAAAGTTGTAGGCATTTAAAGTTTTAGCCAATCAGATTGCAGCACACGTGCATGTGCGTGTGTTCATAATTATTCTTATATATCATGCTGTAGATCTTCATAATGTATGGCTATGTTCAAAATTTCAAAGGATTGTGTCAGGAAACAAAAAAGATATTTAGACTTTTAGTTTCAGCCAATCGGAGCGAAGCGCACGTGCATGCGCCTGAGATTTTGCTATTTTGACCATGTCATTATGTCTTTACTACTAATATATACTTATATTACGAGTTTCAAAGCATTTCATCCAAAATTTAAAAAGTTACGGCTATATCTATTATATTGGTCATTTCACGTGTTACACGTGTGCGCACACGCACGCACGTGCGCGCAAAATGACCTTCGTTCCGCACATCTACATAACATACCTAGTGACCCTAAAAAGGTTTCACCTAGATCGGATGAGTGGTTTACGAGAACACTCGCGGACAAAAAAAGTACCGGAGAACAAAGAAAAATTCAGAAAAAGTAAAAACAATATGTTCCCAAACTTCCTTTGGGGAACATAATTAGACTTGTTGACGAGGAAGTTAAACTCTTCATAGATTTTAAATATTTAACAAGAGGCCCATGGGTCTTATAGGTCACCTGAGCATTATGCAACAGCTTTCCAGTGATTGAATTTGATTCATATCTTAAGCCAGATGCTAAGGCATTCACAATTTTGAAAGAGCTGGCGGTCCATTGGTCATCATAACTATACACTTAGCAGTTGCTTAGTTTGGTTACTTAATACCCATAGGCAGGGTACGGGAACAAAAAATGCATTTCAACTAATCAGTAATATTCAGCAAAAATCAGTAGTGTCCTTACCACACATGAACCCCTGACCCTTAGGCCTAGATCCACACATTGCACAATTTTTGTACAGGCATTCTTGCTTTACAAAAATATTTGATTAATACCAAGGAGCAAGTTTCAAACAATTCATTATATTTTATGTTTTCAGTATATACATACAGCTCCCCTCTCCTCTATGGAACCCCTGACCCTGGGGCCTTGAAATTCACAATTCTGGAAAATTTTCAAAGATTTAATGTATTTGCACTATATAATCAATAGAGCCCCGGTGTGTTCCCCGAACGTCTAAATCTTATATACACAGTATAATTATCACATTCAATTAAGGGGCCCCTCTATGATTTGTTTGGCGATACACTGAATTCGTCCAAGCCATGTTCCAAGCTGTGAATTTAAAAAAAAACACAAGCTATCAAATGGTATATATACAAGACTGAAATTCACCACAGCATCAGTCTTCATCTACACCAAGAACAATGGCAAATGCACAGCTGAACGTTACATACATCACAGAAAAGGTGGTCACAGCTTAGCTCTTCATGGATACATCTACCGAATTCTTCGCAGAACAGAGACAAAGCTCTACTGGAAATGCATCGTTGCAGGATGTACAGCCAGTTTATCAACGGAGAACAACATCCCGGTTGGATTCGGAAGACAGCAGCATACCCATCCTGCAGACCAAGCCAAAGTTGTCGCCAAACAAATCATGAACTCCATCACCAAGCGATGCGCAGAAGAAGTTGGACCCATCCCGTCCATCTTTACAGAAGAGCTCAACTTCCTGCGAGATGCCCAGTGGGACGATACCAGCAAAGAGGTCATCGAGAACTTGCCAACCTTCAACACTGCAAAATCATCGCTGTACAGAGCTCGCCGGAAACAGACACCCCCACTCCCAAAGACACTTACAGACATCAGACTGGAAGGGAAGGAAAATGGACAGAGACAGAGACTGGTCAACAATTCCTACTCCTAGACGACACATTCCTCAACACCAGAATCATCACATATGCTACTACCGACAACCTTAGAGACCTTGCAGCATCTGAGACCTTCTTCTGTGATGGTGCATTTTACACCTGTCCCACAAATCTTCAGCATCCATGTGCGAATTGACGATGTGATGACACCAGTTATTTATGCCCTCTTACCCAGCAAGAGTCAAGCGATCTACACCAGATTCTTCTCAACCCTGCAAGAAAAAATCAACGACCTTGGACTACAGTTTTGTCCTACCAGTGCCCTAGCCGACTTCGAGACAGCTATCCACAATTCCATTCGACAAGTGTTTCCTGGAATCAACACAAAAGGCTGCTTCTTCCACTTCACACAGGCGGTATGGCGAAGAGCGCAACAGACTGGCCTACAGATTCCATACAAAGAGAATGACGACATCAAGACATTGGTTCAAAGAGCAGCTGTCCTGCCTCTAGTTCCTCTTGATTGCATAGAAGATGTATGGTTTACAGCCCTGGAAGACCGAGATGAAGCTGACCTTACAGAGCTGACGCAGAACTTTACAGACTATGTGACAGAGCAGTGGGTGAATGGTGACCGACTTTTGTGGAACCACTTTAGCACGGACGGACCAAGAACAAACAACAGTCTGGAAGGATGGCACAGCAAGATAAAGAGAATGGTTCAATATGCTCACCCCAACATATTCACAGTCGTCAAGTTGTTCAAAGACATTCAGAATGCTAATGAAATCTAGCAGATACAGAGACAAGTCGGCGGAACCATCAGACCACCAGCCAAGAAATATGCAACCATCGGGAGAAGACTTCACCTGCTGCGAGAACGCCTCCAAAACGGGACAATCGACCTCATGACCTACACAGACTCCGCTTCAGAGCTGTTGCACCTGGGATAGTGATCATGAAGAAAAACCTGTGCTTATGAGACCCAATAAATGTGAACAAATTAAGTGCTTATTAATCTATAGAACTGAGGTTATATTTACTCTGTTTTCCATTTTAATATTAATATTGTAAAGCATAAAAGATGGTATTTAAAATGTCATGTTAAGGAAGAGTGCTAAAAGTGTTTTATGTATTTTAAAAATGAAATTTTTGTAAATAATAAACTTGTTATCACTTTTCATATACTGTGTCATAGTGCTTGTAATGAAATGTACTAAAAAAAATTAAAAAAAATATTGTTATGAAAAACACTTGTTTGGTATCTTGAATAATAGTTATATAATCAAATAAATTATGGTTTGGTACATATTGGATTCTTTTTCAGAAAAATAAATAAATTTATCTGATTTAGACTGTTAATTCAAGATAACACAGGTAACACAGGTAATCTCTACCTGTGCCCCTTAGAGGGGCCCCTTAATTGAGTGTGATAATTATACTGTGTATATAAGTTTTAGACGTTCAGGGAGAGCCCCGCCCTAACACCAGAATCCCTGACCCTGGGGCCATAAAATTTATAATTTTTAAAGAGACATTCTTGCTCATCATAACTAGGTAGTTCATCTGCTTAATACCCAGGAGCAAAGAAGAATTTTTTTCAAAGATTTAATGTATTTTCACTATATAATCAATAGAGCCCTGCCCTAACACCAGAACCTCTGACCCTGGGGGGCCCGCGCGCGCGCGCGCGCGCGCGCGCGCGCGCGCGCGCGCGCGCGCGCGCGCGCGCGCGCGCGCGCGCGCGCGCGCGCGCGCGCGCGCGCGCGCGCGCGCGCGCGCGCGCGCGCGCGCGCGCGCGCGCGCGCGCGCGCGCGCGCGCGCGCGCGCCTAAAATTCACAATTTTGGTAGAGGCACTTTTGCTTATCATAACTATGCACTTAGTACGTTTATTAAATACCTTGCAGAAGAGAATATGATTGTCATAGAATTCATGTATTTTCATTATATAATCAATAGAGCCCCGCCCTAACTCCAGAACCCCTGACACTGGGGCCATAAAATTCACAATTTTGGTAGAGGCAATCTTGCTCATCATAACTATGCACTTAGTAAGTTTATTTAATACCCAGGAGCAGAGAAAAGATTTTCAAAGAATTCATGTATTTTCACTATTTAATCAAATAGAGCCCCGCCCTAACACCAGAATCCCTGACCCTGGGGCCATGAATTTCATGATTTTGGTAGAGGACTCAATGCTGATTACAATCATGCAAACAGTTTGACTACTTGATGTCCAGGAGTAAAGAAGAAGATTTTTAAAGATTGCATTAATTTTATTGGTTTTGGCCCCACCCCTCGGGCCCCAGGGATCATGAAATTCACAATTTCTGTTTACTCAGGTGACCTAAAAAGAAAGATAGATAGATTAGTGTTAAAGGTCCCTCAGGAGAATTTATCACCTATATGTAGACGTCACCGATGCCGGTGAAGGGCTTCATATTTAGCTCTAGACTTGGCACTCGGGGCCAATGGGCAGTGAGGGTTCTTTATCGTGCCAGCGCCTATCGTGACAGAGGGACCTACATTTTTAATGTCATATCCGAAAGACCCATGACTATCACTTTAGTGCCGAGCGCTTGGCGAAGAAACAGGCCTTATTAGTGGTCAATGAATATCGACTGTGATGGGGTTGTAGAAGAAAGGGACACCGAGACTGATATATTAAGACTGATGCGTGTCATAAATTTCTAAAAATTGTAAACAGTCGGACGAACACTTTGGTACTCCATAAGCTCTTCTGGCGTTTAACCAGTAGAGCTATAAACATTTTTGCGTTTAACTAAATATATGATAATCGAATAATTTAAGTACAATCGAATCATATCTTTCCTAACAAATACTAGCTAAGTCGTTCTTAAACTTAAACAAGGCGATCTCGTTGGGTCAATGTTCCTTTGACCTTGAAATGGTCTGCTCGCCCTGATACTTGTTCGCACAGGATCCGTTTGCCGTAATGTAATGTAGGATAAAATCTAATGAATTCCTCTTTCTTAATTCTTCGCACATTCAAAGGAAGTGTCTATCGGGACGACGTTGGTGTCGATAAATTTCGTTATCCGCACGACGGTCCTGCTAATAACAGTTCTTATCCGCACGACACAAGAGAGACAACTCATACATTAATTATATGAACGCTGTCGGTGGGGAGATTATATATGTACAACGAACGTATACTTTTTACCTCCAACCAACGAACATATGCTTTTCACGGAAAAAATCACCCCAACCAACGAACCAAGTCAAACGAACGTATATTTTTATTTTTCCTTCGTCGTGTCTAAATGATTTGACATATATTTTTAAATATTATTCATCTTTTGTATTAATTCTTCATCTTTTGTATTATTTAATTCTTGGGTATTTTTCTAAGGTTAGGTTGATTGGAGGAAGAATTATATATATTATATCCTGTACACAAACATTTTTTTTTTCATTATAATATAGCCGCCCGCGTGGCGTATTGGTTAGAGCGTCTGCTCTAGAGTCACGAAGGAAGGAGTTAATCCTTACGTCGCGGGTTCGAATCTCACTGTGGGACGTAGAGACTGGTCCTTTGGATGAGACCGTATAAACCGAGGTCCCGTGTCGCAGTAGGTGCTGACACGAAAAAGATCCCTCCCTGCTCAATAGTCCTGAGTGCCGAGTATAGGACAAAATTTGCAGCTCTCCACCGGCAAATGGTGGCGTCTCCATATGAGTGAAAAATTCTCGAGAGGGACGTTAAACAATATACAATCAATCATTATAATAAATTTTTCTTTACTTACGGTCTTAATTAGTCTTTCCCCATTTTGA
>NW_026924621.1:0-24830 GCF_032062105.1 Saccostrea cuccullata | reverse complement strand
TGTGAATGCTTTGTCAAAACGAAAGAAATGGTGGTCGAAGAAATCTCTAATAAGACAATCTTTTCTTCTGAGAAGAATTCAATTAAAATATGAAGTACGTTATTGCTTCAATCAACTCAAATGGTTGTAACAGCCCCCCCCCCCCTACTCACGTCATAGTATGTATAATTAAATAATGCAATGTTTTTATTTTAAAGACTTCTTAGAACCGTAGTTTTTCTTTAGTACTCGCTAAATTGTTTAAAAATGAGTAAAATTGCTTAATTTTAACTTTACGCCCGAACTTACGCCTACCCTTGAGTAGACGTAAAAGTTTGGCCTAAATTAAGTCAGGCGTAACGATACACTCTTTAATAAAACGCAAATCTTCGTGCTAGTCCCGACTTTACGCCGGTGTAACGACGAAAAGTGACCCCCGAGAATATTGGCCAGGAGGTCATTTTTCTACGTGAAAAATTACCTAGGGTCAATATTATACGACAAGTGGGGTCATTTTTCGACCATAGAAAAACATTCCAAACTAGTAATTCTAGTAACGACTCCACACACGTTGAAAAATGACCCCCATAGAAATTTGACCCCCTACTTTTTATACAATAAAACCTTATATCTGTGTCTCCTGATATTTTTTTTTTATATTTTAAAATGAAGGAGGGGGATTTTTTTTATGTACATTACTCCTTCTCCACATATATCACAGGCACCTGAAGTATGGATAATACCCCCCCCCTTTTTTTAATGAAAAAAAAAATGGAAGAGTGTATAATATCTCAAAAATATAAAATTTCCCCGTCAAACACATCTATATGTCGTTATATGCAAGCAGATTGTACTTTTTCTCACGTTTAAAGAATGGCCTTATTCGGTATAATAAAAATACACAAGGTAAGAAACAAAAGTTGTAAACAAAAGGGGAACCCCTACTTCGAGACAGATTACCAAGGTAATAATTAATGTTACCTATCATAATTTTGCAATCACTCTGTCTGGGAGATGTTCTTTGATTAGTCTCTTTAACCTAAACCCCGCTATTAGCGTTTGATATGCCGTAATCAGACGATTTATTAATCGGATACATAAAATTTTCTCCATTGGCAGCGTTGAAGGAGGTTTTGGAGCTGTTTTTCTGTTTCGCCTTATCTGATTGGTTAGATATTTAAACTGTATCATAATTAGCCAATCAGATAAGGCGAAACAGAAAAGCAGCTCCAAAACCTCCTTCAACGCTGCCAATGGAGAAAATTTTATGTATCCGATTAATAAATCGTCTGATTTCGGCATATCAAATGCTAATAGCGGGGTTTAGGTTAAAGAGACTAATCAAAGAACATCTCCCAGACAGAGTGATTGCAAAATTATGATAGGTAACATTAATTATTACCTTGGTAATCTGTCTCGAAGTAGGGGTTTGCCTTTTGTTTACAACTTTTGTTTCTTACCTTGTGTATTTTTATTATACCGAATAAGGCCATGCTTTAAACGTGAGAAAAAGTACAAGCTGCTTGCATATAACGACATATAGATGTGTTTGACGGGGAAATTTTATATTTTTGAGACATTATAGACTCTTACATTTTTTTTCATAAAAAGGGGGGGGGTATTATCCATACTTCAGGTGCCTGTGCATATATTCGATTGCATGTCTTAATAGTAGCACCATAATGTATCTGGTATGGTTTTTTTCAGGCTTGCACATCTGATGAATATTAATTCATTGAGGAGCATAAATTTGTGATTTTTTTTTGTTGTTGATATTAATATTTTTATACATTTTTTCATTGAAGATTTTTTATCCCAAAATGACATGATATGTTTCTGATAACCATAAACTTGTAGGAAGTCCCCTGAAATTAGCACTTTTAACCATCTTCGTTCATTTTTTAAATATTTTACAAATCGAAAACATAGCATAGAAGCAAGAGAAGCAGTAACGAGACCGAGGGTATCGTGTAATAAACTCGTGGGCCGCTATTGGTTTTTCTGGTCACTGGTCGAGATTTGATGGTAACGTTGGTCACAGTTTATATAATGGTTAATAACCAATTTTTGGTCACTTAATTGGTTAACAGAATGACCAACTTTTGGTCACTTCTTTGGTTGACGTAATGACCAACTTTTGGTCACTTATTTGGTTGACGTAATGACCAACTTTTGATCACTTAATAGGTTGACGTAATGACCAAATTTTGGTCACTTGAAACAATGTTTGTTAGGAATAACACTTGTTAAAAGTTGATAACATTTATTAAGACGATCAAATGGTTCACTTATAAACACACAAAATGGTACACTGTAACTTGGTTGGTACAACGTTATTTGGTTAACAAAAAGGTGACCAACCGATGGTCAATCCAGGACGTTCCTAATAACTTGGTTCCCTTTAATGGTTTCGTATACATAGACTTGGTACCGTCTTATAACCGAAGTATACGGAGTCGTTCCCCAAAGTGACTTAGGTCACTTTTCCCTTACCAGGGAAGGCTGTGTGCTCCGAGTCGTTCCCCACAGCCGACTGAAGTCTAAACCCAAAACAGCTGGTTTATATAGACAAAAGTTGTTATGATGACGTAAGAGACAATCAGATATCTAAATTACGTCACAATCAATACAATCAATAAGTTAGCGGGTTTTAACCAACAAAATTACCTACTAAATTAATAACGTTGTACCCATATAAAACATACAAAATACATCACTTTCTCATTAAATTATACATGTTAAATTAATAAAGTCATTAAATCAATTATTGTTCATTTCTTTCGTTAACTGTTCATTGACAATTATTTACGGAGTTTATAAACATCGGGTTCAAGTTCCATATATTCCAAACTTGTAAACAAGAATTAACCCGAATTTCACAGGTACACTTTGTAAAATGTAACATTACCCCCTTCTTAAGTCGAAACGTCCTCGTTTCGGGGTATTTTATCAATGACTAATACAAGTCCACTCGTAAAGTCTTTCGAGATACGCGTTACACGGATATAAGGTCATCTGCCTCACCATGAAACAGCTTCATCTGGTTATGATCCACTTATTTCGGTTTCTCTACTGCAGACTTTCTCACTTTGAATACCGAATCGGACACAACACGTAACACTGTGCAAGGCCCATTCCAATGAACGTTCAGTTTAGGACATCTTCCTTTGGTCCTTGACTTTGACGCAATCCACACACATTGTCCTGGGGTGTACTTAATCTGGTTTAACTTGGTGCCATACTTTCGTTTCTGGTTCTCGGTTGCAATGATCTGAACTGGTAACAACGTCCTTGTTACCCTTCTTGGTCCATGGTAAAGGACCAAGGATGTCGATGTCCACTTGTTCCAGTGGTTTCCTAGCTAAACATTGACCCGGTTTTCCTCTAGATCTGGCTGCCCTTTGTGGAGTCTTCTCAGCGTTGCCAACGGTACATTCTCTGATATGTTTATCAGCGTCGTTTGTCTCCTTCTCGTCACGAGGTTCACATGGTCGTCGGTCCCTATTATCAGGTTGTACAGCTTCCTGTACGGAAATGTTGAACACAGGATTTTTTTCTCTATTCAGGTCACCTGGTAACTTCTTGTTTCCCAATGTAAGAGTTCCTTCACCCAAATTCAATTGACAATTATGCTGTTTCAGAAAATCAAGACCTAATATCATATGTGACTCAACGTCAGCGACGACCACTTTATGTTCCGTAACTTCACCATCAATACCAATTTGAAGTTCAGTCTGACCTTCTGGTACAACTAAATCACCGTTTGCCATTTGTAAGTTACTACGGTTTGGATATAATTTAGGTTTCACACATCTTTCTATCTCGTAATATTTCTTTGGATGGATAACTGTTATAACTGAACCCGTGTCGATGACACAGTTTATTTTCACATTGTTAACAAGCACATCAATTGTTAGTAAGTTGGTACTGCGAGTATTTGAGTTCTTTATTCCATAAACATGTGGCCTTTTCTGTTTTGTAGTTGACGTTCGGCCGCCGACGTCAACTACTGTGCGTTTCCCTGGTTCTCGGGTTCTCTGACCGTCACGTCTTTTACGTATTCCGGTTTCCTTTGGTTTCTGTATTTTTCATTTTTTAGGTGCCGTTGTAGTAACCTGCATTCTCTTTTGATATGACCATCTTTCTTACAATAGAAACAGGGACCTTTCTTGTAAAACTTCTTCTCTGTGTTTTGGTTGATCATGGCTACTAGGTCTGTTTCATAATTATTTCTGTCGGTATGCGCTGGTTCCTCTGTCTGCATACGCACTGCAACTTTATTTCGTCTCCCCCGTGCTTGTTGAAAGGCCTCATACTCCAATGCCAGTCGCACTGCGTCTTCTAGGTCTGTAGGTTTTCCTTGAAACACTGCCCATTCCATTTCTTGGTCATTTAAACTTCCGATGAACGAATCTTTGGTTATCTGGTCGCGGAAACTTAGGGGTGCGTTCGGGTATGACATCCTCGTAAGTCGCTTTATGTCTTGCATTAATTCTGTGATCGTTTCGTTTTTCTTCCGTATTCTGCTCTTTAGTTGCGTCTTATAGATTTCTGTTTGGTTTTCTGGGTCAAATCTTGCTGCTAGTGCGGTAACAAGGTGACGAAAATTATACCGATATTCTGGTTGTAGGTCACTCAAAACGCTTAGTGCTGGGCCGCGTAGACTGGTAGCTAACTCTAATTCCTTTGTTTCCTCATTCCAGTGGTTCAATTGGGCGATCATGTCGAAATGCACTATATAGTCGTTCCAGTTCATGGTACCATCGAACGTTGCTGTTTTTCTCCCTTTAGGTTCCGGGGTACGCCTGAATCCGTGGTCATAAACTTGTCTTGTATGACCATAATTTGGTACATCGTAATCTAATCTGTGCATGGTCGGCCGAAATTCGTTGGTCCTAGCATTGGTAGTATAACTGCGTGATACTGTCGGGTTTGACCAACTTGTCCTTGAATGTTCATAATCACAAAATTCGTCACATGAATTTTGTAGGTACGTATTTCTATATGGGCGATATTCACTGTGTATTTGGTCATCTTTAGACGTAGTATTGGTACCGGATTGCACGCAATTTTGGTCTACATATTGGTTGTCAGCATTCGTTGGTCTCACTTGAGATTGTAATTGGATCATTTGGGACTTCAAAGATTTTAATTCTTGTAGAATTATGTGTAAACTGTCGTTGGTACATGTGTTGACTGCGCTGCCGTCTCCTATCTGGTCGTTGTTATTAACCCGCAAAAGAACTTCTTTGCTTGGAGTACCGTCGATAAACTGTGGTTCTTTTGGTTCTGTATTATGGTCACTTTCCTCCACTAATTTTTCGTTCCTTGACATCTTTGTAATGGTTTAGGTTCACAATTCACAGAATAGCGGATCCCACCGCTGCCACCAATGTAACGAGACCGAGGGTATCGTGTAATAAACTCGTGGGCCGCTATTGGTCTTCTGGTCACTTGGTCGAGGTCTGATGGTTCCGTTGGTCACAGTTAATATAATGGTTAATAACCAATTTTCGGTCACTTGATAGGTTAACGTAATGACCAACTTTTGGTCACTTATTTGGTAGATGTAATGACCAACTTTTGGTCACTTATTTGGTTGACGTAGTGACCAACTTTTGGTCACTTCTTTGGTTGCCGTAATGACCAACTTTTGGTCCCTTCTTTGGTACGTAGTGACCAACTTTTGGTCACTTATTTGGTTGACGTAATGACCAATTTTTGGTCACTTCTTTGGTTGACACACAACTTTTGGTCCCTTCTTTGGTTAATGACCAACTTTTGGTCACTTATTTGGTTAACACCAATTTTTGTTAAAAATGTTTGTAACTTGAATCGTCAGGAATAACACTTGTTTAAAGTTAATAATCTTTATTGTAAACACACAAACATAAAAAAAATGGTACACTTCAATTTGGTTGGTACAACGTTATTTGGTTAACAAAAAGGTGACCAACCGATGGTCAATCCAGGACGTTCCTAATAACTTGGTCCCCTTTAATGGTTTTGTATACATAGACTTGGTACCGTCTTATAACCGAAGTATACGGAGTCGTTCCCCAAAGTGACTTAGGTCACTTTTCCCTTACCAGGGAAGGCTGTGTGCTCCGAGTCGCTCCCCACAGCCGACTGAAGTCTAAACCCAAAACAGCTGGTTTATAAATAAAGTCATTAAATCAATTATTGTTCATTTCTTTCGTTAACTGTTCATTGACAAATATTTACGGAGTTTATAAACATCGGGTTCAAATTCCATATATTCCAAACTTGTAAACAAGAGTTAACCCGAATTTCACAGGTACACTTTGTGAAACGTTACAATATCTGAAGAGTTAGAACTAGGGCATTTATGCTTCAAATATTTATTTTATGTGACAAGACCTTTTATTTGATATCAAGAACCTTGACCCTTTGACCTTGACCTTGGAGTTTGACCCATTTTTATACAAAAAATCCAAACTTTTACTTTGGCCCTAACATTTAAACAGTAGATACTAGGAATTTCATATTCCAAAGACCAATTCTTTATGGCAAGACCTTTTATTTGAAACAATTTAACAACTTTGACCTTGACCTTAGACATTTCCGTTCTTATGAAAAGACTTTAACTTTGGTCGTAACTTTTGAATTGTAAGGGCTAGGGTTTTCATAATTCACACATGTAATCCTTGTTAGAATACCTTTCATTGGATACCTTTCATCGGATATCAACAACTTTGTCCTTGGATTTTGACCTACTGTTTACAAACTTTAACCTTGGTCATAAGTTTTGAACAGTGAGTGCTAGAACTTTCATACTGTTTATATGTTATCTTTGCCACAATATCTTTCATTGGATATCAACAAACTTGACCTTTAACCTTTTCACAAACTTTAACCTTGGCCATAACTTTTGAACAGTACTTTCATACTTCTGACATGTAATCTTTGAGACAATGCCTTTCTTTACAACCCAACAACTTTGACCCTTTGACCTTGACCCTGGAGTTTGTCCTACCTTTAAAAACGTTAATCTTGGTGATAACCTTTGCACAGGCGGTGCTATGGTTTTATATTTCACATTTGTATTTCTTTTGAAAAGGCCTTACTTTAGGTACCAACTTTCTTGATCTGCATTGAGAAAGCTAAACGCTATGTTGCCATACGGGGAATGCCATACACACCGAGAACGTTATTATAATGATTCTAAAAAATCCCTAAATCGGGCAAAAATTTACATCTGAGTGAATACTACGTATATTTAATAATTTACAGATATCTATAATTTCATATTAAAAAACTTTATCAACACCTTTTAGCCAACAGAAAATTAACAAATGGTTGTCTAGATATTCCCCTTTTCTCTCCCTATTTTCTTAGACACTAACTTTGCAAATACAAATGAAATCTTAGTCTGTAGTGCATTTCTTCAAATCTATCTAAAGTCGTAGCACATACCGTCCAAAAGTTAAAGCCAAGGTAAAAGTTTGGAATTTGGGGGTAAAAGTGTGTCCAATTCCAAGGTCAAAAGGTTAAAATTGGCTGTACCCAAAAGAAAGGTCTTCTATCACAAAAAATAAAGACACCTGTGGTCATGAAATATGAAAGCCATAGTCTCATCCAGTCAAAAGTTATGAGCAATGTTAAAGTTTTTGCGGACGAACGGAGCAGACAGACGGACGGACAGGAAAAAAAGCTATATACCCCCGAAACTTCTTTTACGGGACAAAAATATAATATGCAAACTGACAACTTTTTCATAACCAAACTTTTTTTTCAGCTAATAAAGAAAAAACTCTTAAAATCATCAGATGTAAGTACATTTAGAAAAGGGGAAAAACAATACTACATGTGCCAATTTTTGGTATGATGAAAACTTCTTTCTTTACTTCATAATTTTTTTTCCCCAAAGCCCCCATTTTGTTAAGGTTTTGTTGACACTAGTAAAAGACAAAAGACATTTTAAAGGTTTTGAGCAAACCCCATTTTTGTTTTTCTGTTATCATAGGTCATAGGCAATTTAATTTAGTACTTGTTTTTACGAATTAAACCATCCCTATTTTTTATGAGAAGTTTGAAACTTGATTCATAGAAAACAAAATATTTTTGTAAGATCTAATTTTTTAAGCACTTTTGTGGCAAGTTTTAAAAATAGGGATCATAACGTTAAACTTTTGAAAAATAACATTTTATTAATATGATTTTTGCAAATTATTCATCCTGGGTAAAATCAATGAGATTTACAATCATGGAAACTTTTTAAATTCTTTTACTGACACCACCTTCAAAATGACCTTTTAAAGATTAAAATGACAACTGTGAAACTTACTGTATAAACATAATAAACAAATCTATGAATGCGCCTATCTTTGCGCTAATAGCCTTAGAACATTTTAATACATATATATCGTTTTCTTTTAATGGTGATAAAACGGTTTGTATTATTAATGTAAAGTATAGTATAGCTTTGATTTTGTTATTTTATTTAAGCTTAAGCTTAAAGGCTTTCAGAAATAAACACTTCATATCATAAGGCTGCTTGATATTACCCGTATGCATTTGCCTAACAAGAATATTCTTACCAAAACAAATGTTTAAAAAATTGCATAAAAAAATGACATGGGGTAAATATTCTACGGGTTAATTTTTCTACAATGCACACGGAGAAAAACGACCCCAAGGCAATAACTTCTACAAAAAGTGGGTCATTTTTCTACGTAGAATATTGACCAAGGGGTCAAATTTCTACGTAGAAAAATGACCCCCGGTCAATATTCTACGGGGGTTACTTTTCGTCGTTACACCGGCGTAGCGCTACGACTGGGCGTACGACCTTTGATGAAACATGCTCCAGCTGGAGCCTAAAATCGCGAGCGACATTCCTCATGTTCCTAAAATTCCACAATCACCAAAACCAGGAGTGGTGCAAACGCGCAGTGGACGCGTCGTCCAACGTCCAAAGAACCTTGATGATTGCGTTTAATGACATTTGGTTAAAGACATAATTATGTGTTTTTTTCAGAAAAATTTGAATGTTTGTGTAATTGACTGTGTATTTGTAGAGTTGTAGTGTGGTTTGTATTCAATGTTCACGTAAAATAAGTACCCTTTAAAATGATTCAGGTAATGAATGTTCCAGTCAAATGTATATTCTAGTCTAAAATTAATTTCGTTTAAAAGTTCATTGTATTTCCGTAGCTGGGAGGGAAGATGTTTCGGATACATGTTGCATTCATTCATTCATTATCAGTTTGTGTACCATGTGATCTTTATTTGTAGTGTTGTGTATGACGTCACTTATTGTTATTTCTTAATAAATAGTGAATAATAAATTGACTACACGTGTTGTTTTTTTTTTTGTTTTTTTTTTTTTTTTTTATTTTGAATTTCGTTTTTTTTTACATTATTTTTACCAAATTGAGATATGTGAACTCGACATTTATAATTTTAATAATAAATCACTATAAAAATAAATTTTCACCCATAAAAACATAATAACTATGTACCTAGTTTATTCAATACCCAGGAGCAGAGAAGAAGAATTTCAAAAAAATTAATGCACTTTCACTATATAATCTACCTAGCCCCATCATAGCACTAGAACCCACAGACCATGGGGCCATAAATTTCACAATTTTGGTAGAGGACTCAATGCTTATAACAATCATGCAAACAGTTTGACTGCTTGATGTAACAATCATGCAAACAGTTTGACTGCTTGATGTAACAATCATGCAAACAGTTTGACTGCTTGATATAACAATCATGCAAACAGTTTGACTGCTTGATGTAACAATCATGCAAACAGTTTGACTGCTTGATGTCCTGGAGTAAAGAAGATTTTTTAAAGATCGCATTAATTTAAGTGTTTTGGTATGCTATATGCCAAATTTTGACGCAAGTATTTCCAGAGAAGAATCTGAAAATGTTCAAAAGTTTACGATCGACATACGACGAACGACGACGGACGAAAACAAATAGCAAAAGGTCACCTGCTGAGTGACTGGGTGACCGAAAAAGGTACAATTTCTTCTAATTTTATGACACATCACTAAATGAATGTAAAAATATGACAAAAACACGTATAAGTACCTTAAATTGGCCAATAGGTAGAAGGTTTGGAAAATCTGAAAGTGCACTTTTCTCATCCGTCGCCATTAACGAGGGTTGGAATTTCCCGCCATTGTAAACAAAGAGTTCCATTAGTCCTTCCCGTGTTAAAGAGGTGCGCCGAATCCGGTCCTGAATGCATTGTACGTGAGAAAATTGCATAGGAAAAGCAAAACGATCGGAGGTTGTTTTTACTATGCTGGTAGGTAAAACAGGGATGGGAATAGGAGTCAGATAACGCCTCTCTCTTTGTGACAACTTATTATCTGAAATATATTAATTTATTATATACCTAATGTGTGTCACTCAATTTTACTGTTGATTTTACGCCAATACATGAAGTCGTGATCCGACTTTCCGGATCACCACACTGTGGTTTTTCTGAATCCATATCACCACTCTCTGAAACTGATGACATAGTACGCAGAAACATGACGTTATTTTTCTTTTGCGTTAAAAAGTCCCTTGTTATTATGCTTTGTTTTTTGGATAAATGTTATACAATTGATCTTTAAATTTTCTCTTGCTATATTTTCCTAGTTATGAGGGGGTATATATATAAAATACATGGTTACTGTCTTGAAATATTTCACAAGTCATATTTGGGTGAGGGTAAGAAAACGTGATAGAGGGCGAGGCTTGCCGAGCTCTCTTACGTTTTCGACCCGAGCCCAAATATCGCTTATATTTCAATGAAGACAGTTATCATGTATTTTGTTTATCCTGCAACAAAATTTTACATTTGAACGTCCAAAGCAAGCTTATTCCGACATATTTAGGCACATCTCTGCAGTTTAAACTATGACGCCATGGCGTAAACATTGCAATATACATGACGTCACAATGCTTTTGGAACGTCGGAATACATGCACGAGGCTTTATTAGGGCAGTGACCGGATAAAGCTTTGGTTTATTAGGTTACCTTTATTAGGTCAATGCAAGGGGTAGTTGCAGGATAAATATATATATATATATATTTTTATTTATTTTTTTCTTTTTCAGGTTTAAAATAAAAAAAAATTTCGGTTTTTTAAAAACCCGTTGGATTTTTGAAGATAAGTTTAAAGAAACGACAACCAAGAATCCGGGGAAACAAATCTATTCACCACCAACCATTCGTCAACTGAAAAGTTTTACAATCCCGTTGTGGAAAGGGCCCAAATTTAAAGAAAAGTGAAGTCTTATCAATTTCGGCAAAAGGGATTTACCAAAAAGCAGGATATAAATGAAAAAGTTTTAAAAAATTTTTTGTTCAGTGACAGGTGTTGCCGATTCCTTTAATTGGGAAACGGGAAAACTAACGTCCCTTTTAACAATCAGGACTTTAAACCAAATGAAAACCAAAAAATTAATGAAGGGGACATCTAAAAAATTTGTGGCAGGGGACATGTGCAGGTTGTGCCGACAATTCTATATTGGGGAAAGTTGTGAAACACTAGTACACGTGTACTTATAAAACTGTTAAAACCCAAATCCTGAATACCTTTAGACATTTTTGTATAACACAGATATTTGTATGCAGGGACAATGCTTATTTTTCCTTTACCAACTTATCAGCGGTTGTGCAAGCCGAAAAAGGAGAAAATTTGAAAAAACTGAAAACCTCTTTTTAAATAGTTACTTTAGAACATTTTTGTAAAAAGATTCGTCTGCAACATGTTATTTTCCTTAATCATTTTTCAAAGGACTCATGTTTGTGAGTTACTGACGACGTCTGAAGAAATCAATGAAAGCGCTCTTTTCCAGGTAATGTATTTCAAATCCATGCCTAATTTTAAATTCCCGGCGCTGAGAATTTATTTATTCTTTAATATAATAAATAGGATAAATTTATAATAATATATATTAAAAAAAATTAATATGTGTTCTCTATATTTATATAAAAAAAGTTTTAAATTTTTTATTATATTTGTAACAACGTAAATAACTTGATTGACGTTAAAAATAACTTTAAGTGCGAGTCATTTTTTCGTACGTCTTAGAATGTTCGGTGTATTTCAAAATTTTTAAACTGAAAATAAACCATGTTTTTATTGTTTTAAATTTTTAATTGATTGGCAATTTTAAAAGCAAACATTGTCATAATTTACCTATTAAATTGTCACACTTTTTTCAATGAAACACAGAGTCATATTATTTGAATAAATTTTGACCTTTCATATTTTAACGTTATGTTAACTCTTAATTTAATTTAGTATTGATTAGTTATTGATTAATCCTTTATCTTTTATTACATATAAATAAATATTTTTACATACAAAAGAAGCTTTAATGTACTGATGGAAATACATTTTGCTTGTTTGTAGTTGATACTGTAAACGTAGTAAGCTTTTTACGTCGAATCCTATTGTGACGTCAGCAAACCCGCGATCTACCTTAACTCATGTAATTGTTTCCTCTATCAGTATTGTGACGTCATTGTATTGTTTTTGACGTTACTTATTACACACGTCTGAAGAAAACAATGAAAGCACTTACGTTTAAACAAGTGTTGCCTTTTTGTTTTATTTTAATATTGATTACCGGACACTGAGATATCTATTTCATTTCTTTTGGATATATATATATATATATATATATATATATATATATATATATATATATATATATATATATATATATATATATATATATATATTTTTTGTCGAAAAGTGTTTTAAAGTTTTTTATTATATATCCTCGGAGGTCCATGAGTCGTTACCCTAACTTGATCGTGACTGTTTGTAAATAAATTTGAAGTGCTGTTTCATTTCGTAAGTCATACCTCAATTAAACATGTTCTTTTCTTTGCAGTAAATTGTTCAATAAAAAAAATATGCCTTTTTGATTGTTTTCATCTCATTTAAGTTACCGATGTTTACTCGGCGACATTTTGAAAAGCAGGTCCTAGGGTCGTGACGTCACCGGAAATTGAAGTAAAAAGGCCAAGAGAATGAATATATACGTTTTTCATTTTTCAACTCAAAGTTTAACTGTGTGTCAACATTTTTTAAAGACAAATTAATACAATCTTTACAAAGAATGAATTTTTAAGTTAAACAATTATAAAAACTTATATAACTAAGATGAATTTAACACTAATTCAATACAAATTTATGCAGTAGCAGCTAGCAGTATTGTGTTACTCTGTACTACAGTGTGGACAAAAGAAAGGATCATTTCTTCTCACAACACGTATTGGTGAACAATAGATCAAGTGAACCCAATGGCTGCACTAGTCACATTGAGCCCACTTCACAAATACAAGAGAAACACATCTTTTCAACTCATCTGGCTGAAACTTCTTGCAAACGCAGCACAGTTTAGAGGGATCCATTTCAACATCACTGTCAGTGTCTGAAGTATTTTGGAGATCCTCGGATATGGTCAGATTTATTGTTGACGGGCCTGGTAAATCGTCAATAAGTGCAGTTTTTCTAAAACTTGTCTTCTGGTGCTTCTTTACCCCCAATGTCTTTCTCTTTTTTCTTCTGACTTTTTTCATGGTCTTTCATTCGCTGATGCACATTTTCTGAAATTTCCCTGCCGGACACGATCTTGCTCATAGTTTTCCTCTCTTTAATTTCTCCTCCACTCTTCTTTGCCTTCAGATGGTTCTCCTTCTCTTGTAACTTTACCACATAATTTTGCTGATCTTCATTATCTCCCAATCCTCTCTCATTCTCTTGGCTTTCAGCAGCCAGGCCCTTGAAGACTTCTGCTGGTACCAAATACCTCGAAGGTACTGCGTCTTTACAAAGGGGGTAAATCCTGGTACGTCGAAATCCTGACTGGACGTTTTCGGGAGACAGCACCTTCGTGTACACCTTGCATGCAATTTCACAAATGTTATACCTGGTAATTGTTGCTGCTGTCTCCCTTATCAACTTGTGGCACAAACAATTGTAAATGTTTTGAAATGGGCCATAGCAGGCAACGTCCATTGGTTGTAATACATGGCTTGTATGGGCTGGAAGTATAAAGCTAATTATCCCCTTCTGACTTTCCCACTCTACAAGATCCACAGACACATGGGATTTGTGTCCATCTAAGAGGAGCAATATCTGTCCTTCATCTCGTGGAACAAACTTGAGGAAGTGGTGTTCCAGATACTGTCGAAAGATTTGTCCATTTGACTACCCAGTTTCGCGCACCGTGCCACTAGCCCCTGGGGATGCTCCACTCAATAGCTCTGGCATCATCCGTTTGCCAGGGAAGACAACAAAAGGTGGTACAGAGACACCGCTTGCACTGCCTCCTCCAAGAATGGTGTTAGTCTTTCCACAACCCGATGTTACTGACTGCGGACAGTAAGCTGAATCTCCGACCACGGCTGGTGGTTTGTGGTCAACAGAAATACCCTTTTCATCAACATTAAAGATGAGATGAGGCTTTCCATACAGATCATGTTTGGAAAGAGTGTTACGAAGATTTTCAAAGTAGTTGGACACAGTTTCACTGGAAGCCATTTTCGCTCTAACATGCTCTAACCCTCGTGGCTTCAAAACTTTTAATTCAGGCCATCGCTTTAAAAAACCTCTCATCCACTTCATAGAAAAGGGCTTGTCAGGAGTTCTCTTACCCACAAAAATTGCGTAATCTGTTGCAATATTTATGCATTCCTGTCTAGTAAACCCATAACCAAAAGCTGCCATTGTTTTAAAATGATTTACTAGATTTGCCTCTTCAAGGTTGTCTAGAACTGGAGTTTTACCAAAAACAGCAGTTTCTGGGTCAACTTTTAGCAGAACCCTGTCCCTTAAAGTTGTATCAGGCACCCGAAAAATTTTTGAAGCTTTCCTAACTGACATTTTCTTTTCTTTAACCATTTTATATGCATTTGTCATTTGTGATGGAGAATAAAGCCTATAGTTTCTTTTGTGAGGCTTGGGACTTTTCTACAATAGCAAACAAACAAATCCATTGTAAAAAAAAATGTCTAAGGAACAATACAACATGACTGGAAAAATTAACTTTGTTTGGCCTATCGAATTCCAATGTAGTCATGTGACTTCTCTTGATATAATGTAAACAAAGCGTAAAATAGCACTGATGCACTCAATATAGGTCGTAATAAAACAAAAAAATGGACTTTATCGTCATACTTAATTGGTAATAATGGATTTGACTGTTAATCAACTAAAATTTTTTTTTCATACTATTTTTTTTACCTGTTTTGACCTCATTGTCGTCTGTAGTTGTAAATATGACGTAATCAATCGTAGTAAGCTGTTTCTCACGGTGTGCGCAGTCGCGGACGAAATCTCGCGAGATACGAGAGAAAAACAAAAGGGACACGACTCTAGGACCATAACGAATTTAGGGCCTCCGACGATATATATATATATATATATATATATATATATATATATATATATATATATATATATATATATATATATATATATATATATATATATATATTTACATTTGCTTGTTGATTTGAAAACCATTTTTGTGTATACTCACGCGTAGAAATACACACGGAGAAACTCGCGCAAAAGTGACGTCACAATAGTCGATTTTCCAATTATACATGATATAAGGAGTCCTGACGTCACAATTTTCAAGGCTGTAAGCGATACCAGACATTACGAGGTGAGGCTTATTTAAGCACTGAATTCGTGTTTTGGGATGTCTTCGATCCTATAACACACCTGGCCGTACCGACAAATTGAATACCGCGCGTTAGCGCGGTATGATAATTTGTCGGCACAGCCAGGTGTGTTACTGGACCGAAGACATCCCAAAATATGAATTCAATGCTAATATTTACATTCTCTAATTTTTCCTCTTCATAATTGTTTATTTCGGTAATTTAAATGTGTGTTTAGCGCCCCTTCAAACCTGGCGTGCTTTATAGACGTAAGAGCCGTTTTTGACGTTTGTGACGTTGCAATGTTAAATGACGCAAACGAACATTGCGAGGAAAAAAGTGACAAGTTAATTTTTAACGCATATTTGTTGTATTTTTACGTTAATTTAGCAGGGTTTATTATTTTTATTAAATTGTGTCAAAACAATGCACATTTTGGTTTTTCTAGAGTATTTAAAATGATATAGTTCCTACTGTGCATTCTAACGCGCGGTGACAAGGTTCGCATGTGTTATAGAGATTTGAACGTCATGGATTTCTAATGGATTTTATGAAAATTACACTGAATGTAAATATTTAACTTTTAATACAGTTATTATAGTTTGCGTTTAGTCCCAGTATGCTTAAACATTGTTGTTGGGGGTGCAAGAGTGATTCCCGGTATACAGAAAGATAGTACATGACTGCCGTAAGCTGGATTCCTGTTCCGAAATCGTTCTCTCAACCAAATAAATGCCAGAGGTGGATTCTCCGTAGCTAATGTAAACAAGTCGACAATCGGACGCACATATGCTCGAAGCACTTTCAGTTTGTCTCTGGAACAGAGTTGAAAACGGAAATAGGGCCACAGGAAATTGAAAGAAAATAAAAAATGGTACAATATGATCTAAATCATCTTTGTGACAAGTTTATATGAATATCTCTCCTTATAAATCAAAATCAATCTATTGTATTGTAAAGTATTGTTATTTTTATGTATTTGGTTTAATTTATAATTTATCCAGACATTTTTTATCAGAGGTATTTTGCTGGGATGTGGGGGCCCTTGAAGAAATGTCTTCAGGAGTTGGGGGCAAAGCAGTGCTGACTGTGTTGTACAACAAATACATAATAAAGATGTGGAAGTGTTGGCGGTAATAGAAGAAAAGGATGACATTCCCAAAGGTATAATATATAATGATCTATAGATTTTTTGGGGGGTGGGTGTGTTGGGGTTAGGGGTTGCTTGGTTTTAATCTGGCGGTGAAATTCATTTGCTTCAAAATGGCCATTTTTTTTTAAGTTGACCATTCATATTGCAAAAAAGCCAACACCACTGCTGTTTCCACTTCCAGTATCCAGTGTCGGACCGATTTTACATTTATCAGCATATTAGCGCCTTTCTACACTGTTATGGTGCTTGTATAAATTAGAATTTTCTTGATATAATGTATTGTAAAGTGCTTTGAGTAGCATTTATGCTAGAAAGGCACTATATAAAAACAATCATTATTATCATTATAATTTTTCACATTAATTTATGTCCATGAATATTATAAAAGGTCTTTCTCTTGGCATTTTCTTTCTGTTGCTCAATTTGCTCAAAGACAAAGCTGCCAGACTTTCATACTGGAGGGGAAAGGAAACTAATCTGGAAAACAATGAGGTATTATTGCTTCAATCTTAAAATATTAATAATATAACTCCTAGGGAAATAGGTGTTCATTCTTGCCTTATTTGATCATCCTCATTTCACTGGATTTTCAACTATTCACATAAATTTATTATATTCAAAATTGAAAATAGTTTACAGAAAAATAGCTGTAAGTTTTAAACTTAAAATCAAGTATTTATTGTTACTGACATTTATAGAACTTTAAAAAAAACTATACTACATTTTTAGATGAAAAGGAGAGGGTCAAAGAGACAATTATCTATTTGTGAAGAAATTGTGATGACCCTGATGCACCTCAGAAGAAGAATAGATACAAAAACTTTGAGTGCTATGTTTGGTGTACAGGCTGGAACTGTCAGTAATTTTTTTTTCACAAATGGACAACTTTTCTTTTATTGCAACTTAAAATTTTAATTTCATGGCCAAGTAGAAATCAAACTGCACAAAAATTATTGGGTTGTTTTAAATTTTTCCCTAGCACAAGGTGTATTATTGACTGCAGATTTTTTTTATTCAAAAGCCCAGTCTACCTTCCTCACAAGAATTACTTGGTCATCATATAAGCACCACAATACTCTAAAGTCATTAATTGCAATTACCCCGATAGGATCAATCTGCTTTTTTATCTAGTTTATTCACTGGCAGCATCTCTGATAAACGGATAGTTGAAGAATCTGGATTTTTAGAATATAGATTAAGAGGAGTTGACATAATGGCAGACCGAGGCTTTTTGATAAGAGGAAACCTGGCTCCAAAAGGAGCTACACTAAACATCCTCCCTTTGCTTTTAACAGACAACTCTCGGGTTTAGCTGTAACAAAAACAAGACGCATAGCTAGGGCAAGAGAGGACAATTGGTCGACTGAAATGCGTCAACATTTTGCAGGGTGTTATACCTCTTAAATTGAAGCCTATCAATGATCATATAGTATGCTTGTGTTCAGCTTTATGCAATTTAAACCACCAGCTAGTATTATAATGTATCTTGTATGAAATGTCTGCCAGATAAGTACTGGGAATATTTCATAGAGAAAATCCAGCCGCTAGTATTGCAGTTGATAGTTTGTTTCAGATAATCAAATAGTTATTGCTGGCTAGCCTCAGATTTCAAATAAATTTTGAGTTAATTAAGAGCCATTCTCTGTAATGATTTGAAATTTTATATAGGAGCTGTGGCACGCATAGTCTCAGAATTTCTCCAAACTCACTATGATAAAAGTCATTGATACCCTTAACTGGAATCAGGCAAAAATTGGTTGCTATGTTTTATAGTTACCATGGCAACATGTCTTAAAGTTCGAAAAATGGCAGGTTTTAACATGTTTAGAGCCCCATAGTTAACATTTGCGGCAAAGCAAACAATTGGCAATGACTGTTTCCAAAAGTTGAAGGTCAGATGTCTCAAATGCATGATAAACATGTTTGGTAAATCAACTATTACATACGTTACTATGGTAACAAAGTATTCAAAAGTAAAAAAAAATATTCATTGAATTTTATAAAGTCATACATGTAAAAATAAAAAGCAATTATAGGATGAAATGTGACCAAATAATAGAAAAAAGAGCCTTGAAACATATACCAAGAACAAAATATGATATTTCATTTTGGTTGGCAATGGTTGCCAAGGTTTTTGTACCACAGAGAGCCTTCAATGTAACACTCTGTATGTTTAAATCTGATCCTATCTTTAAAAAAAAAGCATATTTCCTCATAACTAATGATCAATTTTATAAGATGCTGGTGTGCTCTAGGTTTTTCCATTTGAAAAAATTCAGATTAGATTCTTTAAATAGAGTGTTGCTATGGGAATAAGCGGAAAATATATGCTTAAAAACCTGAAAAATATTTTCTTTTCTTGGATACGTACCCTTAAATGTAGATTCCCAAAACTTTTATGATTTATATTTATTAACAGCTAACTTGACTTAATTTTGACTATCATCCAATCTCTAAATGGATGCAAGAAGTTGGCACACAGGGTTTAATATTGATATAATGTTCACAAAATCGAACATTTTCCCTTCTTGGTAACCATAGCAACAGTGTTGTTTTATTAATCAAATTTTATCAATATATGATATTCAACTTCAGTTCTAACAGAAAAGTACTATTCAAGCTGAGTCCTTTAATTTGTTTCTTGATTAAATGGCAATTTAATTCTAAATGCAGCGAAAAATAATTCAGTTTTAAGCAGTGGTACTTTGTTTCCAGTAACACTGCAAAGTAGCAATTATACTCAATATTCTTATGATTTTGGTGTTGCAAGGTCCTAAGGATGCATATTTGCCAGTTTTGAATTTTCATGTTTTTCCTCAAGACAGTAGCATTAACCCAAACTTAGTTACTGGTTTTGCATGGTTTCAATGTGTTACCATGGCAACCATAAAAGTTATTTATAGAATAATATTGCTTATACTTATATACATAAGGTCAAACATTTTCATTGTTTTTCTTAAGTCGTTGATTGAGTTTGAGCATGTAACACCTACCATTAGTGAATACGGAGTGTTTTTCAGCATATTTCAGCATATTTCAGCATTTTAAATGTATTCCAAATGTACCCTTGGTTACCACTTACTCAGAGATATATTCTAAACAGTTTCTTTACAGTATAAGTGACATCAAGGTGTCATGTTTTTGTGAGAATGGTTTGTTTGCTTTTTTAGTTTTTGTTAAGCCACAGTGAAGATTTAAAGTAGCTGAAAATCTCGATTTTTCAAACTTTTCCGGCTGTTGCCATAGCAACCGAGACACATAGCAACGAAATTTTGTTTGATATTTGTTTCTGGTGTCAAGTACTTAGCATGGGTGAAGTTTCATCAAAATCGGTGACCATGCGTGGCAACGAAGTTTAAGTGGTTACAGAGAATGGCTATTAAAACTTATTTGATATTGTATAATGTATTTTTAATTTTCATATTTCTACAACAAATTGTATAGTGTCATGTCTCACTTAGATGATAATTTAATGGTCTAAAGAATAAACATATTAATTAGGGTACCTGTGTTTTGACGTTTTATTAAGCTGCAGCATTGTTAACAATTGATTCATAAAAAGTACAATAAACAAAGGTGCAGGTGGAAATTTGTAAAACTGTATCACAAGCAATCAAGATGTAATGTATTATTTGTTCTTATCAATGACACAGGAGATGCACATTGAGTATAAGGAATTGATAAATTATGAAATTTTTGTCAAGGTTTTTATTTTTGCAATGTAAACTGTATATAATATTTGAAGGGTATATTGATGATATCATATGCTGTAGCAGTGATTTTTATTCTTGTTATGTTTTTTTTAAATTATGGTAAAGACATGTATACTAATATGTGTGTGTATTTTATTGGAACTGTGAAAAAAAAATGTCCAGTTGATTTTAATTTTCATTCCATATTTGATACATCAGTCAACAACTGTTGAAATAAAAAAAAACTATTCATTTTCATTATCATATCTCTGAAAAATGTTTCATTAAATGGAAGTTGTGAAACATGGATACCCTTTTCTGTATATATGGTATAAATGACAAGATCATAGTGTGGAATACCATAAATACCCATCTGACCTTGCATCTGGTGATAATATTCCGATTTCTGTGTACCAAAAGACATGTTATCAACAACTGAACAGCCTTTCTGAACAGCAACCTCTTTAGGATGCATATGTTTGATGAAAAGGAACATTTTATCTAAAAAATTTTCTTGCCATGACACCAACAAGATTCTATCTACACTATACCCAATAAAACGGCGATGTTCCATACATGAACTTAGCACCTTTTTCAGAATCTCTACTTGCCCTTTAAGCACAGAGCCACTTTTGATACACCAACTTATGGAAAAAGCAAATCAGTTAGTTGTATTTTAACATGATTGATTTTAGGAGGGACGGTTTATTTATTGAAAGCAGGGACCTATGGTCCCTGTTGAAGATCTCAAACTCTCTACGTTTCAGTCTATAGATAACCTGTAATCTTCGCATGATTTGTAAGTCTGTAACTTTTTTTAATTATAGTCTGATGTTTTGTGTAAAAGATAATTAAAAATGTCAAATAGGCCTAACATGAAATTGGCTGGTATCTCTGTGAAATCGTACGTGAAGTTGTTGTCAACAAATGGATCTGAAATCGGTAGTTTTACCAACTTTTCATTCAGATCAAGAGCTAAAACCAGGATCAATCGGTAAATTGAGTGATTTGACAGCTTAGATATTTCAACAAGGTTATTTCTTCAAATTCGTCACAGTAATATCACGCTCTGATATACATTTCTGCAAATCATGTACCTTCAACAAAGCAAGGTAACTACTCGCCATTTGAAAACAAAGAAGGAATGCCTGGTGTCACGTGATCGCGGATAATGTAATAGAGGAAACCAGCACCGGAGTTGGGTGTTGGAAAACGGACTACAGAGACAGTGATAAAATAAGACAACATAGGGGAACAGGAATTTCAAATTTTTGAGTATAATTTGGTGCTGGTAAACATGTAAAATGTAGATATAGAAATGTTTGAAGTTAAGTGTGAATTATTGGTGTGTAAATCACACAGACTTGCACGTAGGCATATTTTTCATGAAGCTCTAGCAAAACTTCAAAAGTATTCCTTAATTGTAATAGTGGACCGGGAATCGAACCCAGAACCCTGCATCTCCAGTCAGGTGCTCTACCAAATGAGCTATCCAGGTCGATATCCACGGCCCAAAACATTACATTCCTCCCTCCTTAAATGGTCTTTGCCCTCGAAGACACGACCCAAGTTCTTATTACATGTACCCCCTGGCAGGACTTTCACCTGCAATTACAAGGGTGGTCAATGGCACCACATCTGTAATGGGGGGGGGGGGTATGGCTGGACCGGGAATCGAACCTTGGACCCCTGCATCTCCAGTCAGGTGTTCTACCAGCTGAGCTATCCAGACCGATATCCATGGCCCAAACCATTACGTAAACATGTATATACGATGGTTATTTGAAAAGTTCGTGGACTTCTGTCATATCTTTTTTATTTGACGTCATCTGTTATCCAAACTTGGTAGAAGTATTCAAATAATAAATTCAAATGATTTGTATTAAAATGACAATACGGCGCATCTCTTCAAAAACAGACTTGTTAAAATTTTCCTATAGGATTTGGAATTTTTTTATACTCATAAATGTATATATATACTTTCAGAAAATTACAAGTTTCATAAGTAAATAATTCTGATTATTTCATTAAAATTAATAATCATTTATGGTACATTTAAGAAATGAATTTAATTTTTGAAGATTCATGAGGTTATGAACTACGATGCTTCACGCCAGCATAAGCACGTTAGCGGACGGGTATTATGACGTAACAATGCAGATATTCATGCTTATTGTAATGTGGTTCATGAGAAAATATACTGCATTTTATTTTGTAAAGAATCATAGGGAAAATTCATTGGAAATGTAAACATAAATATATACATCGCAACATGTTCAAGGTACCACATTCCATGCTATACACGCATGCGTAGTTTTCATAAACAAAATACCATGGTAAGAGAGGGAAGCCTGGTAGGCCTGCTACATTGACAAAGTCGACCAAAACGAAAAACGAAACAAAAAATAGGGCTTGAAATTAAAAAGCAACTTTCCTGACAAAAATTTAGTTGGGAGATTAAAATAATCATTTGGATGGAGAAGAAACGGGATCTCGGCGACATTCACGTGGGGTTCGCGAAGGTTCTACCCTCTACAGGTTTGTATCTCCATGGCTTTCAAAGAAAAAAAATCAGTGTAAACTCAACATAAAAATGCACTTATGACATACAAAAATTATTGTCATTTGAAATGCAAATTGTACGACGGCGTATTTGTGCCATATTGACAATGTAGAAAAAAAAATTTTAAAAACGTTTGAACGATTTAAGAAAACGTTTGTACGATTTAAGAAAACGTTTGTACAATTTGTTAAAACGTTTGTACAATTTGTTAAATCGTTTGTACAATTTAATAAATCGTTTGACAATTTGTTTGTTAAATCGTTTGTACAATTTGTTAAATCGTTTGTACGATTTTTTAAAACAGTTTGTATGATTTAGGAAATTGTTTGTACGATTTTTTAAATCGTTTGAACAATTTAGGAAACCGTTTGTACGAATTTTTAAATCGTTCGAACAATTTAGGAAATCGTTTGTACGATTTAGGAAATTGTTTGTAGATTTTTTTAAATCGTTTGAACAATTTAGGAAATCGTTTGTACGATTTTTAAAATCATTTGTACGATTTTAAAAAATCATTTTGGGTACTACTAAACAGTGTACGATAGAGTACTTTAGAGTAAGTTAGAAAAATTGTGTAATTTAATACAATTAGATTATTTATTTATGTATATACAGCATCATTACACATTATTATAAAATAATATTGCAATATTTGTCCAAACTATTTGTTTTTGCCGATATTTTGACAAGAAAACAACATGTATGAATATTGAATACCTATGAGATGCAATGTCTCCATTTCAAATAAAGCACAAACACATAACATTCAGGATTCAATGCATTAAAGATTATTAACACCCCGATCTCAATTATTTCAGACCAACTATTATTTCATCTAAATCTGAAGTATCAAAAATAAACTTTATAAACAAACGGTTTCCTAAATTGTTCAAACGATTTTAATAAAATCGTACAAACAATTTCCTAAATCGTACAAACTATTTTAAAAAATCGTACAAACGATTTAACAAATTGTACAAACGATTTAACAAATTCTACAAACGATTTATTAAATTGTACAAACGATTTAACAAATTGTACAAACGTTTAATTATTAATTTACCGGAGAGGTATATTTTGATTCTGAGAATTGCTTTTACCTTATATTCCATTATAATTGTAACGAGAAAAATTATTAAAGAGAAATAAATAAATAAACAAATGTCAAGTGATAGAAAAAGGATTTTAATGAGTGGGATAGGCTTTTTGAGAAATTTTTGACGCTTTTTTTAAAAGTGTGTTTGCGTCGCTCTATCCAATCAAAACATGTTTTACAAACCAATTGCATTAGAATAGGGGTTTTAGCCAATAATTTTATGCACAAAAAATAAATAGAGAATATTACATGTACATGCTAAAATCCATATCATATGTCATATCAGCCCGAAGGCCCGACGGCTGATATGGAGCCAGTGCTGATGCGGATATGGATGTGCTGATATGGATTTTAGTATGTAGCATTCTATTTATTATATATTTAACATACTTAATATGTGAGCTTACAAAGAGTCATTGAAGAATGTTTTGTGCCTGTTTATGACCTTTTTCTTTTAATTTAAAAGACCCAATTTTAGGTGACTGAAAAAGAAATTAAGACCACAAATTTTATCATTTTACATGAATATTTAAATAAAATCAAATAAATTAACTTTTAAACTTTAAACAAACGTTACTTCCGGTGTGATATGGATTTTTGGCCCGCTGTCCGATACGTGATACGGCTTTTCGCACCGGTCCGTGATATGGGGTATTGTAACATCACCCGATCAATTTAAATCT